>NW_027138734.1:0-36131 GCF_035084215.1 Heptranchias perlo
TTCTCTCTTTATCTCTCTCTCTCTCTCTCTCTCTCGCTCTGTTTATCTCTCTCTGTTTATCTCTCTCTCTCTCTCTCTCTGTTTATCTCTCTCTCCCTCTCGCTCTGTTTATCTCTCTCTCCCTCTCTGTTTATCTCTCTCTCTCTCTCCCTCTCTCTCTGTTTATCTCTCTCTCTCTCTCTCGCTCTGTTTATCTCTCTCTCTCTCTCTCGCTCTGTTTATCTCTCTCTCTCTCTCTCTCTCTCTCTCTCTCCTCTCGCTCTGTTTATCTCTGTCTCTCTCTCTCTCTCCCTCTCTCTCTGTTTATCTCTCTCTCTCTCGCTCTGTTTATCTCTCTCTCTCTCTCTCTCTCGCTCTGTTTATCTCTCTCTCTCTCTCTCTCTCTCTGTTTATCTCTCTCTCTCTCTCTCTCGCTCTGTTTATCTCTGTCTCTCTCTCTCTCTCCCTCTCTCTCTGTTTATCTCTCTCTCTCTCTCTCGCTCTGTTTATCTCTCTCTCTCTCTCTCGCTCTGTTTATCTCTCTCTCTCTCTCTCTCTCTGTCTCTGTCTCTCTCTCTCTCTTTCCCTCTCTCTCTCTCTCTCTCTGTCTCTCTCTCTCTCTCTCCCCCTCTCTCTCTCTCTCTGTCTCTCTCTCTGTCTCTCTCTCTCTCTGTCCCTGACACTCTGCTCTCAATCCTCCTTCACCACACCCTGCTCCCTCCGTTATGAAGCACTCTCGCAGGTCACCCCAGGACGCCAATCGAATGGCATCTCCTTCAAAATGGTGGCTGCATTTTCCCAAAGAGTTATTGCATCACCGATTAATTCATTCGACCTGAAGCACTTTCACACACTAGAGAGACATGATCAAGCAATCTGTAAATGCAAGTAGATGTTACTTAAAATCCTAAACATGGATACAGTGAGACTGCTGGACAGTGTGTTTAACCCGTACTGTACCTGACCCTGGGAGTGTTTGATGGGACAGTGTAGAGGGAGCTTTACTCTGTATCTGACCCTGTACCTGCCCTGGGAGTGTTTGACGGGACAGTGTAGAGGGAGCTTTACTCTGTATCTAACCCTGTACCTGACCCTGGGAGTGTTTGATGGGACAGTGTAGAGGGAGCTTTACTCTGTATCTAACCCTGTACCTGCCCTGGGAGTGTTTGATGGGACAGTGTAGAGGGAGCTTTACTCTGTATCTAACCCTGTACCTGACCCTGGGAGTGTTTGATGGGACAGTGTAGAGGGAGCTTTACTCTGTATCTAACCCTGTACCTGCCCTGGGAGTGTTTGATGGGACAGTGTAGAGGGAGCTTTACTCTGTATCTAACCCTGTACCTGCCCTGGGAGTGTTTGATGGGACAGTGTAGAGGGAGCTTTACTCTGTATCTAACCCTGTACCTGATCCTGGGAGTGTTTGATGGGACAGTGTAGAGGGAGCTTTACTCTGTATCTAACCCTGTACCTGCCCTGGGAGTGTTTGATGGGACAGTGTAGAGGGAGCTTTACTCTGTATCTAACCCTGTACCTGCCCTGGGAGTGTTTGATGGGACAGTGTGGAGGGAGCTTTACTCTGTATCTAACCCTGTACCTGCCCTGGGAGTGTTTGATGGGACAGTGTTGAGGGAGCTTTACTCTGTATCTAACCCTGTACCTGACCCTGGGAGTGTTTGACGGGACAGTGTGGAGGGAGCTTTACTCTGTATCTAACCCTGTACCTGCCCTGGGAGTGTTTGACGGGACAGTGTAGAGGGAGCTTTACTCTGTACCTGCCCCTGGGAGTGATTGACGGGACAGTGTAGAGGGAGCTTTACTCTGTATCTAACCCTGTACCTGACCCCTGGGAGTGTTTGATGGGACAGTGTAGAGGGAGCTTTACTCTGTATCTAACCCTGTACCTGCCCCTGGGAGTGTTTGACGGGACAGTGTAGAGGGAGCTTTACTCTGTACCTGCCCCTGGGAGTGATTGACGGGACAGTGTAGAGGGAGCTTTACTCTGTACCTGCCCCTGGGAGTGTTACGATTGTGCCACAGTCTCACCTTCACGAGCACAAACTGGGTGACCCTGAGTGTGTAAATATTCACACTACAATACTTGGAATGCACAGGATGTGGCTGAGTATTGATACGGGAAGTGTAAACTTATAGGCCATGTTTTTTTATATATGATCGGAGAATTTATGCACATTGTTTTTAAGGTTTGAAGGGAGCGGCTGAGGTTTATAATCTCTGGCGAGAGCTGAACCCTGCTCCTCTCCACAGCAGCTCCTTGTATGTACCTATAATACAAAAATGATTTTATGTAAATAAATCTATGTAAATTTCTAATGCTGAATATTAAACGTAGCTGCAGATATTATATACAGAAAGTTATCCCAAGTCAGAATATTCTCCGAATAAACTTCATAAAGTGTTTTAAACTGGTGTATTTAATCTCTGACACCCCGATGCTGTGACTGAAGGTGCCTTAACGTCAGAGCCAGGGCCGTTCAGGAGAGAAAAGTCAGGAGACGCTTCGTCACGCAAAGGGCGGTCAGAGTGTGGAAACTCTCTCCCGCAGAAAGCAGGAGACGCTCGCCCGTTAATCTCTTTAAAGCGGAGAGCGATGGATTTTTTTTTTTTTGCGAGCCGAGGGGTATTGAGGGATCTGGAGTCACTGCGCGTAAATGGAGTTAGGATACAGAGCAGCCGTGATCTCATCGAATGGCGGAACAGGCTCGAGGGGCTGGAATGGCCTCCTCCTGTTCCTGTGCGACAGGCTCGAGGGGCTGAATGGCCTCCTCCTGTTCCTGTGTATCAGGCTCGAGGGGCTGAATGGCCTCCTCCTGTTCCTGTGCGACAGGCTCGAGGGGCTGAATGGCCTCCTGTTCCTGTGCAACAGGCTCGAGGGGCTGAATGGCCTCCTCCTGTTCCTGTGTATCAGGCTCGAGGGACTGAATGGCCTCCTCCTGTTCCTGTGCGACAGGCTTGAGGGGCTGAATGGCCTCCTCCTGTTCCTGTGTATCAGGCTCGAGGGGCTGAATGGCCTCCTGTTCCTGTGTGACAGGCTCGAGGGGCTGAATGGCCTCCTCCTGTTCCTGAGAGCTGGGGTCTCCCTCTCCCCCTCTCTCTCTCCGTGTCTGTGTTTAACTCCGTCCTGATTCGTGCCGGTGGGATATTCGCCTCTGGAGGGCATCGCAGGCGTGCTCGTTTCTGTTCCTTCCAGCGACGGGTCGGGGAGGGAGATGGCGATCAGGAGACGGTCTCTTCCCCTCGACCCTGGGCTGGGGGGGAGGCTGATTGTGAACAGACCAGCCATGATCTTCATTGAACGATTGAGAAATGTTGGTGTTCAGAGGGATTTGGGTGTCCTCGTACACTAAACACAGAAAGTTAGCATGCAGCTACAGCAGGCAATGAGGAAAGCAAATATGTTGGCCTTATGATAAGGGGGTTGAGTCCGAGAGTAAGGAAGTCTTACTACAATTGTACGGGGCTCTGGTGAGACCTGACCTGGAGTACTGTGTACAGTTTTGGTCTCCTGATCTAAGGAAGGATAGACTCGCCTTAGAGGCGGTGCAACGAAGGTTCACTAGATTGATTCCTGGGATGAGAGGGTTGTCCTATGAGGAGAGATTGAGTAGAATGGGCCGATACTCTCTGGAGTTTCGAAGAATGAGAGGTGATCTCATTGAAACATGTAAGATTCTGAGGGGGGGCTTGACAGGGTAGATGCTCTCCCTCTCCCACTCGCTCACTCTTCCCTCCTCTCCCTCTCCACTCGCTCCTCTTCCTCCTCTCCCACTCGCTCACTCTTCCTCCTCTCCCCCCTCCCACTCGCTCACTCTTCCTCCTCTCCCTCTCCACCCTCTCCCACTCGCTCACTCTTCCTCCTCTCCCCCCCCTCCCACTCGCTCACTCTTCCTCCTCTTCCCCCTCCCACTCGCTCACTCTTCCTCCTCCTCCCCCTCCCACTCGCTCACTCTTCCTCCTCTCCCTCTTCCCCCTCCCACTCGCTCACTCTTCCTCCTCTCCCCCTCCCACTCGCTCACTCTTCTTCATCTCCCTGTTCCCCCTCCCACTCGCTCACTCTCCCTCTCCACCCTCTCCCACTCGCTCATTCTCCCTCCTCTCCCTCACCCTCTCCCACTCGCTCACTCACCCTCCTCTCCCTCTCCCACTCGCTCACTCTTCCTCCTCTCCCTCTTCCCCCTCCCACTCGCTCACTCTCCCCCCTCCCACTCGCTCACTCTTCCTCCTCTCCCTCTTCCCCCTCCCACTCGCTCACTCTTCCCCCTCCCACTCGCTCACTCTTCCTCCTCTCCCACTCGCTCACTCTTCCTCTTCCCCCTCCCACTCGCTCACTCTTCCTCCTCTCCCTCTCCCCCCCCTCCCACTCGCTCACTCTTCCTCCTCTTCCTCCCCTCCCTCTCCCACTCACTCACTCTTCCTCCCCTCCCACTCTCTTCCTCACTCACTCTTCCTCCTCTCCCTCTCCCTCCCACTCGCTCACTCTTCCTCCTCCACCCTCTCCCACTCGCTCCCTCTTCCTCCTCTCCCTCTCCCCCCCTCCCACTCACTCACTCTCCCTCCTCTCCACTCTCCCTCCTCCCACTCGCTCACTCTTCCTCCTCTCCCTCTCCCCCCTCCCACTCGCTCACTCTCCCTCCTCACTCACTCTTCCCATTCTCTTCCTCACTCACTCTTCCTCCTCTCCCTCTCCCCCCCTCCACTCACTCACTCTTCCTCTCCCCCCTCCCACTCTTCCTCCTCTCCCTCCCACTCGCTCACTCTTCCTCCTCTCCCTCTCCTTCCTCCCCTCTCACTCATTCTTCCTCCTCTCAATCTTCCTCCCACTCGCTCACTCTTCAGAAGCAGGCGGGTCAAACGGAGGAGGGGGGCTGGGGGTTGGAAGGAAGGCTTTCTGGGAAAGGTTTTCTCTTGACCCACACGAACGTGCGAAAGAATCGAGACAGTGAACAGACGGAATCAAAGTCTCTCTGACGTTTAATGCAGATACAGGTCTCTCAGACAGGTTTTACACAAACAACGCTCGGTAAATAAATTCAGCAACACCCACAATAAAATTCCAATCACCAAACACTCAACTATCAGTCCTCCAAAAATATATATATATAGGGGAGAGGAGGGGGGAGGACGTCGAAAATGGAGAGGGTCAAATCGAGGGGCCTCCCGATCACAAGTGTGAGGGGAGGGGCTGAATGGCCTCCTCCCGTTCCTGAGTAACAGGCTCGAGGGGCTGAATGGCCTTCTCCTCGACAACCCCCACCTCCCCCCACGCCCGATAGTTTGGTAATCGCTGTGTTTGGTGGAAAGGGTTTGCTCTTGTCCCCCTTCCCACCCACCCCCCCCGATGATCCCGTTGCGCGTGAGTTCGTGAGAACGCGTCCCTCCCTCCCTCCCCCACCCCCTCCGATCTCCCACCCCCATCTCACCCCACCAGGAGCAAATATTCCTTCACCGAGCCGGGGAGAGGGAGACTCTCGACGGCCGCCGGCAGGTGCTGCGCCCCGAGGCACTGGCGCACGGCGTAGCGGCTCAGGCCCTTGAGGCTCCCGGGGTCGGCTCCCTCCCCCCGCCGCTCGATCCCGCCCCCCGCGGCCTGACCGAGCAGCCGGAGACAGTCCTCCTCCCTCTCCCCGCCCAGGCCCCTGCTCAACAGGCCCAGCAGCCGGGAGACAGGGGTCTGGCCTTTCAGGTTGACCACTCGGACCTGGGCCCCGTACTCCAGCAGGACCCGGGTGCTCTCCAGGTTCCCCCGGGACGCCGCCCAGCTCAGGGGGGTGTCCTGGTTGTAGTCGGCGGCCTCAACCCGGGCCCCGTTCTCCAGCAGCAAACGCACGCACTCGTGGCTGTCTTTGAAAGATGCCCAATGGAGCGGTGTGTCCATGTTCCCGTCCGGGGCGTTGGGGTCGGCGCCGAACTCCAGCAGGATCTCGACGCAGCTCACGTCCTTCTCAGCCGCGTAATGGAGTGCGGCCCGGTGATAGCCGTCCGTGGCGTTAACCTGGGGCCGGGAGAGAGGGAGAGGGAGAGGGAGAGGGAGAGGGGAGGAATCGAGAGAACGGGGTGAGAGGGACACGTTTAGACAGCGCGGCGCTCCCTCGGCGCCGACCCTCCCACAGCGCGGCGCTCCCTCGGGGCCGACCCTCCCACAGCGCGGCGCTCCCTCGGCGCCGACCCTCCCACAGCGCGGCGCTCCCTCGGGGCCGACCCTCCCACAGCGCGGCGCTCCCTCGGGGCCGACCCTCCCACAGCGCGGCGCTCCCTCGGGGCCGACCCTCCCACAGCGCGGCGCTCCCTCGGGGCCGACCCTCCCACAGCGCGGCGCTCCCTCGGGGCCGACCCTCCCACAGCGCGGCGCTCCCTCGGGGCCGACCGACCCACAGCGCGGCGCTCCCTCGGGACCGACCCTCCCACAGCGCGGCGCTCCCTCGGGGCCGACCCTCCCACAGCGCGGCGCTCCCTCGGGGCCGACCCTCCCACAGCGCGGCGCTCCCTCGGCGCCGACCCTCCCACAGCGCGGCGCTCCCTCGGCGCCGACCCTCCCACAGCGCGGCGCTCCCTCGGGGCCGACCCTCCCACAGCGCGGCGCTCCCTCAGACGGTGGGGACTTTTCTGTGTCCTAAAAAGTTAAAAACAGTGGATGTCCAAAGGGACTTAGGGGTTCAGGTACATCGATCATTGAAGTGTCATGAACAGGTGCAGAAAATAATCAATAAGGCTAATGGAATGCTGGCCTTTATATCTAGAGGACTGGAGTACAAGGGGGCAGAAGTTATGCTGCAGCTATACAAAACCCTGGTTAGACCGCACCTGGAGTACTGAGAGCAGTTCTGGGCACCGCACCTTCGGAAGGACATATTGGCCTTGGAGGGAGTGCAGCGTAGGTTTACTAGAATGATACCCGGACTTCAAGGGTTAAGTTATGAGGAGAGATTACACAAATTGGGGTTGTATTCTCTGGAGTTTCGAAGGTTAAGGGGTGATCTGATCGAAGTTTATAAGATATTAAGGGGAACGGATAGGGTGGATAGAGAGAAACTATTTCCGTTGGTTGGGGATTCTAGGAGTAGGGGGCACAGTCTAAAAATTAGAGCCAGACCTTTCAGGAGTGAGATTAGAAAACATTTCTACACACAAAGGGTGGTAGAAGTTTGGAACTCTCTTCCGCAAACGGCAATTGATACTAGCTCAATTGCTAAATTTAAATCTGAGATAGATAGCTTTTTGGCAACCAAAGGTATTAAGGGATATGGGCCAAAGGCAGGTATATGGAGTTAGATCACAGATCAGCCATGATCTTATCAAATGGCGGAGCGGACACGAGGGGCTGAATGGCCTCCTCCTGTTCCTATTTTCTCACCTCTGCTCCTTTCTCCAGTAGCAGCTCCACACAGTCTGGATCAGACATCATGCAGGCGCAGTGTAGGGGTTTCAGGGTTCCATGAGTACAGTTTATATCAGCGCCCTGCAGGGAAAGGAGACAACAGCACATTACAGGGTCACATACTGACCCCGGGGGGGTCGGGGTCACATACTGACCCCGGGGGGTCGGGGTCAAATACTGAACTCGGGGGGGTCGGGGTCAAATACTGAACTCGGGGGGGTCGGGGTCACATACTGAACTCGGGGGGGTCGGGGTCACATACTGAACTCGGGGGGGTCAGGGTCACATACTGAACTCGGGGGGGTCAGGGTCACATACTGAACTCGGGGGGGGTCGGGGTCACATACTGAACTCGGGGGGGTCAGGGTCACATACTGAACTCGGGGTCAGGGTCAAATACTGAACTCGGGGGGTCAGGGTCAAATACTGAACTCAGGGTCAGGGTCAAATACTGAACTCGGGGGGTCAGGGTCAAATACTGAACTCGGGGGGTCAGGGTCAAATACTGAACTCGGGGGGTCAGGGTCAAATACTGAACTCGGGGGGTCAGGGTCAAATACTGAACTCGGGGGGTCAGGGTCAAATACTGAACTCGGGGGGTCAGGGTCAAATACTGAACTCGGGGGGTCAGGGTCAAATACTGAACTCGGGGGGTCAGGGTCAAATACTGAACTCGGGGGGTCAGGGTCAAATACTGAACTCGGGGGGTCAGGGTCAAATACTGAACTCAGGGTCAGGGTCAAATACTGAACTCAGGGGGTCAGGGTCAAATACTGAACTCAGGGGGTCAGGGTCAAATACTGAACTCAGGGGGGTCAGGGTCAAATACTGAACTCGGGGGGTCAGGGTCAAATACTGAACTCGGGGGGTCAGGGTCAAATACTGAACTCGGGGGGTCAGGGTCAAATACTGAACTCAGGGTCAGGGTCAAATACTGAACTCAGGGTCAGGGTCAAATACTGAACTCAGGGGGTCAGGGTCAAATACTGAACTCGGGGGGTCAGGGTCAAATACTGAACTCGGGGGGTCAGGGTCAAATACTGAACTCAGGGGGTCAGGGTCAAACACACACACACACACACATGCTCACAGACAGACATACATACAGACTAACACAGGCATATACACACAGACAGACACAGAGAGACGGACACGCAGACACAGACAAGACACACACGCACATACACACACACAAACAGACACACAGACACACAGACACACAGACAGACAGACACAGACACACAAACACACACAGACACACAGACAGACACAGACTCACATACACACATACACACACACAAACAGACACACAGACAGACAGACACAGACACACAAACAGACACAGACACACAGACAGACACAGACTCACAGACTCAGGTTCCCCTGAAGTGCCCCCCTGGGTGGGGGGTTCGATACGTACCCTGTTGATGAGAAGCTCCACACTGTCGTGGGGGAACGACCGGACCCCAATGGCCCGAATCAGTCGCTCCGACAGTGAGTATTTGCTCTGGATGCTCTGCATCACGTACCACATACCCGAGCTCAGGGACCCCGGCGAGGCATCGAGGGGGGGTCCGCGATCCGGAGACGGGACGTCCAGGACTGGAACACAGCACGGATCAGGAGACAGAGGATCAGGGGACGGTCAGACCGCGAGACCCCCTCACTCCCCCCGAACAAACTCACTCCCCCCGAACAAACTCACTCACTCCCCCCTCACTCCCCCCGAACAAACTCACTCCCCCGAACAAACTCACTCACTCCCCCCTCACTCCCCCCGAACAAACTCACTCCCCCCTCACTCCCCCCGAACAAACTCACTCCCCCCTCACTCCCTCCGAACAAACTCACTCCCCCCGAACAAACTCACTCCCCCCTCACTCCCCCCGAACAAACTCACTCACTCCCCCCTCACTCCCTCCGAACAATCTCACTCACTCCCTCCGAACAAACTCACTCACTCCCCCCTCACTCCCTCCGAACAAACTCTCTCCCCCCGAACAAACTCACACCCCCCTCACTCCCCCCGAACAAACTCACTCCCCCCGAACAAACTCACACCCCCCGAACAAACTCACACCCCCCTCACTCCCCCCGAACAAACTCACTCCCCCGAACAGACTCACTCCCCCGAACAGACTCACTCCCCCGAACAGACTCACTCCCCCCGAACAGACTCACTCCCACCGAACAGACTCACTCCCACCGAACAGACTCACTCCCCCCGAACAGACTCACTCCCCCCGAACAGACTCACTCCCCCCGAACAGACTCACTCCCCCCGAACAGACTCACTCCCCCCGAACAGACTCACTCCCCCGAACAGACTCACTCCCCCCGAACAGACTCACTCCCCCCGAACAGACTCACTCCCCCCGAACAGACTCACTCCCCCCGAACAGACTCACTCCCCCCGAACAGACTCACTCCCCCCGAACAGACTCACTCCCCCCGAACAAACTCACTCCCCCCGAACAAACTCACTCACTCCCCCTCACTCCCCCCGAACAAACTCACTCCCCCCGAACAAACTCACTCCCCCCGAACAAACTCACTCCCCCCGAACAAACTCACTCCCCCCGAACAAACTCACTCCCCCCGAACAAACTCACTCCCCCCGAACAGACTCACTCCCCCCGAACAGACTCACTCCCCCCGAACAAACTCACTCCCCCCGAACAAACTCACTCACTCCCCCTCACTCCCCCCGAACAAACTCACTCCCCCCGAACAAACTCACTCCCCCCGAACAAACTCACTCCCCCCGAACAAACTCACTCCCCCCGAACAAACTCACTCCCCCCGAACAAACTCACTCCCCCCGAACAAACTCACTCACTCCCCCTCACTCCCCCCGAACAAACTCACTCCCCCCGAACAAACTCACTCCCCCCGAACAAACTCACTCCCCCCGAACAAACTCACTCCCCCGAACAGACTCACTCACTCCCCCCTCACTCCCCCCGAACAGACTCACTCCCCCCGAACAAACTCACTCCCCCGAACAGACTCACTCCCCCCGAACAGACTCACTCCCCCCGAACAGACTCACTCCCCCCGAACAGACTCACTCCCCCCGAACAGACTCACTCCCCCCGAACAGACTCACTCCCCCCGAACAAACTCACTCACTCCCCCTCACTCCCCCCGAACAAACTCACTCCCCCCGAACAAACTCACTCCCCCCGAACAAACTCACTCCCCCCGAACAAACTCACTCCCCCCGAACAAACTCACTCACTCCCCCTCACTCCCCCCGAACAAACTCACTCCCCCCGAACAAACTCACTCCCCCCGAACAAACTCACACCCCCCTCACTCCCCCCGAACAGACTCACTCCCCCGAACAGACTCACTCCCCCCGAACAGACTCACTCCCCCCGAACAGACTCACTCCCCCCGAACAGACTCACTCCCCCCGAACAGACTCACTCCCCCCGAACAGACTCACTCCCCCCGAACAGACTCACTCCCCCCGAACAGACTCACTCCCCCCGAACAGACTCACTCCCCCCGAACAGACTCACTCCCCCCGAACAGACTCACTCCCCCCGAACAGACTCACTCCCCCCGAACAGACTCACTCCCCCCGAACAGACTCACTCCCCCCGAACAGACTCACTCCCCCCGAACAGACTCACTCCCCCCGAACAGACTCACTCCCCCCGAACAGACTCACTCCCCCCGAACAGACTCACTCCCCCCGAACAGACTCACTCCCCCCGAACAGACTCACTCCCCCCGAACAGACTCACTCCCCCCGAACAGACTCACTCCCCCCGAACAGACTCACTCCCCCCGAACAGACTCACTCCCCCCGAACAGACTCACTCCCCCCGAACAGACTCACTCCCCCCGAACAGACTCACTCCCCCCGAACAAACTCACTCCCCCCTCACTCCCCCCGAACAAACTCACTCCTCCCGAACAAACTCACTCCCCCCGAACAAACTCACTCCCCCCGAACAAACTCACTCCCCCCGACCAAACTCACTCCCCCCTCACTCCCCCCGAACAAACTCACTCCCCCCTCACTCCCCCCGAACAAACTCACTCCCCCCGAACAAACTCACACCCCCCTCACTCCCCCCGAACAAACTCACTCCCCCGAACAGACTCACTCCCCCCGAACAGACTCACTCCCCCCGAACAGACTCACTCCCCCCGAACAGACTCACTCCCCCCGAACAGACTCACTCCCCCCGAACAGACTCACTCCCCCCGAACAGACTCACTCCCCCCGAACAGACTCACTCCCCCCGAACAGACTCACTCCCCCGAACAGACTCACTCCCCCCGAACAGACTCACTCCCCCCGAACAGACTCACTCCCCCCGAACAGACTCACTCCCCCCGAACAAACTCACTCCCCCCGAACAAACTCACTCCCCCCTCACTCCCCCCGAACAAACTCACTCCCCCCGAACAAACTCACTCCCCCCGAACAAACTCACTCCCCCCGAACAAACTCACTCCCCCCGAACAAACTCACTCCCCCCGAACAGACTCACTCCCCCCGAACAAACTCACTCCCCCCGAACAAACTCACTCCCCCCGAACACACTCACTCCCCCCGAACAGACTCACTCCCCCCGAACAGACTCACTCCCCCCGAACAAACTCACTCCCCCCGAACAAACTCACTCACTCCCCCTCACTCCCCCCGAACAGACTCACTCCCCCCGAACAGACTCACTCCCCCCGAACAGACTCACTCCCCCCGAACAGACTCACTCCCCCCGAACAGACTCACTCCCCCCGAACAGACTCACTCCCCCCGAACAGACTCACTCCCCCCGAACAGACTCACTCCCCCCGAACAGACTCACTCCCCCCGAACAAACTCACTCACTCCCCCCGAACAGACTCACTCCCCCCGAACAGACTCACTCCCCCCGAACAGACTCACTCCCCCGAACAGACTCACTCCCCCGAACAGACTCACTCCCCCCGAACAGACTCACTCCCCCCGAACAGACTCACTCCCCCCGAACAGACTCACTCCCCCCGAACAAACTCACTCCCCCCGAACGGACTCACTCCCCCCGAACGGACTCACTCCCCCCGAACGGACTCACTCCCCCCGAACGGACTCACTCCCCCCGAACAGACTCACTCCCCCCGAACAGACTCACTCCCCCCGAACAGACTCACTCCCCCCGAACAGACTCACTCCCCCCGAACAGACTCACTCCCCCCTCACTCCCCCCGAACAAACTCACTCCCCCCGAACAGACTCACTCCCCCCGAACAGACTCACTCCCCCCGAACAGACTCACTCCCCCCTCACTCCCCCCGAACAAACTCACTCCCCCCGAACAGACTCACTCCCCCCGAACGGACTCACTCCCCCGAACGGACTCACTCCCCCCGAACGGACTCACTCCCCCCGAACAGACTCACTCCCCCGAACAGACTCACTCCCCCGAACAGACTCACTCCCCCCGAACAGACTCACTCCCCCCGAACAGACTCACTCCCCCCTCACTCCCCCCGAACAAACTCACTCCCCCCGAACGGACTCACTCCCCCCGAACGGACTCACTCCCCCCGAACGGACTCACTCCCCCCGAACGGACTCACTCCCCCCGAACGGACTCACTCCCCCCGAACGGACTCACTCCCCCCGAACGGACTCACTCCCCCCGAACGGACTCACTCCCCCCGAACGGACTCACTCCCCCCGAACAGACTCACTCCCCCCGAACAGACTCACTCCCCCCGAACAGACTCACTCCCCCCGAACAGACTCACTCCCCCCGAACAGACTCACTCCCCCCGAACAGACTCACTCCCCCCGAACAAACTCACTCCCCCCGAACAAACTCACTCCCCCCGAACAGACTCACTCCCCCGAACAGACTCACTCCCCCCGAACAGACTCACTCCCCCCGAACAGACTCACTCCCCCCGAACAGACTCACTCCCCCCGAACAGACTCACTCCCCCCGAACAGACTCACTCCCCCCGAACAGACTCACTCCCCCCGAACAGACTCACTCCCCCCGAACAGACTCACTCCCCCCGAACAGACTCACTCCCCCCGAACAGACTCACTCCCCCCGAACAAACTCACTCCCCCCGAACAAACTCACTCACTCCCCCTCACTCCCCCCGAACAGACTCACTCCCCCCGAACAGACTCACTCCCCCCGAACAGACTCACTCCCCCCGAACAGACTCACTCCCCCCGAACAGACTCACTCCCCCCGAACAGACTCACTCCCCCCGAACAGACTCACTCCCCCCGAACAGACTCACTCCCCCCGAACAGACTCACTCCCCCCGAACAGACTCACTCCCCCCGAACAGACTCACTCCCCCCGAACAAACTCACTCCCCCCGAACAGACTCACTCCCCCCGAACAAACTCACTCCCCCCGAACAAACTCACTCCCCCCGAACAAACTCACTCCCCCCGAACAAACTCACTCCCCCCGAACAAACTCACTCCCCCCGAACAAACTCACTCCCCCCGAACAGACTCACTCCCCCCGAACAGACTCACTCCCCCCGAACAGACTCACTCCCCCCGAACAGACTCACTCCCCCCGAACATACTCACTCCCCCCGAACAAACTCACTCCCCCCGAACAAACTCACTCCCCCCGAACAAACTCACTCACTCCCCCTCACTCCCCCCGAACAAACTCACTCCCCCCGAACAGACTCACTCCCCCCGAACAGACTCACTCCCCCCGAACAGACTCACTCACTCCCCCTCACTCCCCCGAACAAACTCACTCCCCCCGAACAGACTCACTCCCCCGAACAGACTCACTCCCCCCGAACAGACTCACTCCCCCCGAACAGACTCACTCCCCCCGAACAGACTCACTCCCCCCGAACAGACTCACTCCCCCGAACAGACTCACTCCCCCCGAACAGACTCACTCCCCCCGAACAGACTCACTCCCCCCGAACAGACTCACTCCCCCCGAACAGACTCACTCCCCCCGAACACACTCACTCCCCCCGAACACACTCACTCCCCCCGAACAGACTCACTCCCCCCGAACAGACTCACTCCCCCCGAACAGACTCACTCCCCCCGAACAGACTCACTCCCCCCGAACAAACTCACTCCCCCCTCACTCGCCCCGAACAAACTCGCTCCTCCCAAACAAACTCACTCACTCCCCCCTCACTCCCTCCGAACAAACTCACTCCTCCCGAACAAACTCACTCACTCCCCCCTCACTCCCCCCGACCAAACTCACTCCCCCCTCACTCCCCCCGAACAAACTCACTCCCCCCGAACAAACTCACTCCCCCCGAACAAACTCACTCCCCCCGAACAAACTCACTCCCCCCGAACAGACTCACTCCCCCCGAACAGACTCACTCCCCCCGAACAGACTCACTCCCCCCGAACAGACTCACTCCCCCCGAACAGACTCACTCCCCCGAACAGACTCACTCCCCCCGAACAGACTCACTCCCCCCGAACAGACTCACTCCCCCCGAACAGACTCACTCCCCCCGAACAAACTCACTCCCCCCGAACAAACTCACTCCCCCCGAACAAACTCACTCCCCCCGAACAAACTCACTCCCCCCGAACAAACTCACTCCCCCCGAACAAACTCCCCCCGAACAAACTCACTCACTCCCCCCGAACAGACTCACTCCCCCCGAACAGACTCACTCCCCCCGAACAGACTCACTCCCCCCGAACAGACTCACTCCCCCCGAACAGACTCACTCCCCCCGAACAGACTCACTCCCCCCGAACAAACTCACACCCCCCTCACTGCCCCCGAACAAACTCACTCCCCCCGAACAAACTCACTCACTCCCCCTCACTCCCCCCGAACAAACTCACTCCCCCCTCACTCGCCCCGAACAAACTCACTCCCCCCTCACTCGCCCCGAACAAACTCACTCCCCCCGAACAGACTCACTCCCCCCGAACAGACTCACTCCCCCCGAACAGACTCACTCCCCCCGAACAGACTCACTCCCCCCGAACAGACTCACTCCCCCCGAACAGACTCACTCCCCCCGAACAGACTCACTCCCCCCGAACAGACTCACTCCCCCCGAACAGACTCACTCCCCCCGAACAGACTCACTCCCCCCGAACAGACTCACTCCCCCCGAACAAACTCACTCACTCCCCCCGAACAAACTCACTCACTCCCCCCGAACAGACTCACTCCCCCCGAACAGACTCACTCCCCCCGAACAGACTCACTCCCCCGAACAGACTCACTCCCCCCGAACAGACTCACTCCCCCCGAACAGACTCACTCCCCCCGAACAGACTCACTCCCCCCGAACAGACTCACTCCCCCCGAACAGACTCACTCCCCCCGAACAGACTCACTCCCCCCGAACAGACTCACTCCCCCCGAACAGACTCACTCCCCCCGAACAGACTCACTCCCCCCGAACAAACTCACACCCCCCTCACTCCCCCCGAACAAACTCACTCCCCCCGAACAAACTCACTCACTCCCCCTCACTCCCCCCGAACAAACTCACTCCCCCCGAACAAACTCACTCCCCCGAACAAACTCACTCCCCCCGAACAAACTCACTCCCCCCTTACTCGCCCCGAACAAACTCACTCCTCCCAAACAAACTAACTCACTCCCCCCTCACTCCCTCCGAACAAACTCACTCCTCCCGAACAAACTCACTCACTCCCCCCTCACTCCCTCCGAACAAACTCACTCCTCCCTCACTCCCCCCTCACAAACTCACTCCTCCCTCACTCCCTCCGAACAAACTCACTCCCTCCGAACAAACTCACTCCCCCTCACTCACTCCATCCGAACAAACTCCCTCACTCCCCCCGAACAAACTCACCCCCCCCGAACAAACTCACTCCCACCCTCACTCCCTCCGAACAAACTCACTCCACCTCACTCCCTCCGAACAAACTCACTCCACCTCACTCCCTCCGAACAAACTCACTCCCCCCGAACAAACTCACTCCCCCCGAACAAACTCACTCCCCCCTCACTCCCTCCGAACAAACTCACTCCCCCCGAACAAACTCACTCCCTCCCTCACTCCCCCCGAACAAACTCACTCCCCCCGAACAAACTCACTCCCCCTCACTCCCTCTGAACAAACTCACTCCCCCCTCACTCCCTCCGAACAAACACTCCATCCGAACAAACTCACTCCCTCCCTCACTCCCCCCGAACAAACTCACTCCTCCCTCACTCCCTCCCTCCGAACAAACTCACTCCCTCCGAACAAACTCACTCCCCCTCACTCACTCCATCCGAACAAACTCCCTCACTCCCCCCGAACAAACTCACCCCCCCCGAACAAACTCACTCCCCCCGAACAGACTCACTCCCCCCGAACAGACTCACTCCCCCCGAACAGACTCACTCCCCCCGAACAGACTCACTCCCCCCGAACAGACTCACTCCCCCCGAACAGACTCACTCCCCCCGAACAGACTCACTCCCCCCGAACAGACTCACTCCCCCCGAACAGACTCACTCCCCCCTCACTCCCCCCGAACAAACTCACTCCCCCCGAACAGACTCACTCCCCCCGAACAAACTCACCCCCCCCGAACAAACTCACTCCCACCCTCACTCCCTCCGAACAAACTCACTCCACCTCACTCCCTCCGAACAAACTCACTCCACCTCACTCCCTCCGAACAAACTCACTCCCCCCGAACAAACTCACTCCCCCCGAACAGACTCACTCCCCCCGAACAGACTCACTCCCCCGAACAGACTCACTCCCCCCGAACAGACTCACTCCCCCCGAACAGACTCACTCCCCCCGAACAGACTCACTCCCCCCGAACAAACTCACTCCCCCCGAACAAACTCACTCCCCCCGAACAAACTCACTCCCCCCGAACAAACTCACTCCCCCCGAACAAACTCACTCCCCCCGAACAAACTCACACCCCCCTCACTCCCCCCGAACAAACTCACTCCCCCCGAACAAACTCACTCACTCCCCCTCACTCCCCCCGAACAAACTCACTCCCCCCGAACAAACTCACTCACTCCCCCTCACTCCCCCCGAACAAACTCACTCCCCCCTCACTCGCCCCGAACAAACTCACTCCCCCCTCACTCGCCCCGAACAAACTCACTCCCCCCGAACAGACTCACTCCCCCCGAACAGACTCACTCCCCCCGAACAGACTCACTCCCCCCGAACAGACTCACTCCCCCCGAACAGACTCACTCCCCCCGAACAGACTCACTCCCCCCGAACAGACTCACTCCCCCCGAACAGACTCACTCCCCCCGAACAGACTCACTCCCCCCGAACAGACTCACTCCCCCCGAACAGACTCACTCCCCCCGAACAGACTCACTCCCCCCGAACAAACTCACTCACTCCCCCCGAACAAACTCACTCACTCCCCCCGAACAAACTCACTCACTCCCCCCGAACAGACTCACTCCCCCCGAACAGACTCACTCCCCCCGAACAGACTCACTCCCCCCGAACAGACTCACTCCCCCCGAACAGACTCACTCCCCCCGAACAGACTCACTCCCCCCGAACAGACTCACTCCCCCCGAACAGACTCACTCCCCCCGAACAGACTCACTCCCCCCGAACAGACTCACTCCCCCCGAACAGACTCACTCCCCCCGAACAGACTCACTCCCCCCGAACAGACTCACTCCCCCCGAACAGACTCACTCCCCCCGAACAAACTCACACCCCCCTCACTCCCCCCGAACAAACTCACTCCCCCCGAACAAACTCACTCACTCCCCCTCACTCCCCCCGAACAAACTCACTCCCCCCGAACAAACTCACTCCCCCCGAACAAACTCACTCCCCCCGAACAAACTCACTCCCCCCTTACTCGCCCCGAACAAACTCACTCCTCCCAAACAAACTCACTCACTCCCCCCTCACTCCCTCCGAACAAACTCACTCCTCCCGAACAAACTCACTCACTCCCCCCTCACTCCCTCCGAACAAACTCACTCCTCCCTCACTCCCCCCTCACAAACTCACTCCTCCCTCACTCCCTCCGAACAAACTCACTCCCTCCGAACAAACTCACTCCCCCTCACTCACTCCATCCGAACAAACTCCCTCACTCCCCCCGAACAAACTCACCCCCCCCGAACAAACTCACTCCCTCCCTCACTCCCTCCGAACAAACTCACTCCACCTCACTCCCTCCGAACAAACTCACTCCACCTCACTCCCTCCGAACAAACTCACTCCCCCCGAACAAACTCACTCCCCCCGAACAAACTCACTCCCCCCTCACTCCCTCCGAACAAACTCACTCCCCCCGAACAAACTCACTCCCTCCCTCACTCCCCCCGAACAAACTCACTCCCCCCGAACAAACTCACTCCCCCTCACTCCCTCTGAACAAACTCACTCCCCCCTCACTCCCTCCGAACAAACACTCCATCCGAACAAACTCACTCCCTCCCTCACTCCCCCCGAACAAACTCACTCCTCCCTCACTCCCTCCCTCCGAACAAACTCACTCCCTCCGAACAAACTCACTCCCCCTCACTCACTCCATCCGAACAAACTCCCTCACTCCCCCCGAACAAACTCACCCCCCCCGAACAAACTCACTCCCCCCGAACAGACTCACTCCCCCCGAACAGACTCACTCCCCCCGAACAGACTCACTCCCCCCGAACAGACTCACTCCCCCCGAACAGACTCACTCCCCCCGAACAGACTCACTCCCCCCTCACTCCCCCCGAACAAACTCACTCCCCCCGAACGGACTCACTCCCCCCGAACGGACTCACTCCCCCCGAACAGACTCACTCCCCCCGAACAGACTCACTCCCCCCGAACAGACTCACTCCCCCCGAACAGACTCACTCCCCCCGAACAGACTCACTCCCCCGAACAGACTCACTCCCCCCGAACAAACTCACTCCCCCCGAACAAACTAACTCCCCCCGAACAAACTCACTCCCCCCGAACAGACTCACTCCCCCCGAACAGACTCACTCCCCCGAACAGACTCACTCCCCCGAACAGACTCACTCCCCCCGAACAGACTCACTCCCCCCGAACAGACTCACTCCCCCCGAACAGACTCACTCCCCCCGAACAGACTCACTCCCCCCGAACAAACTCACTCCCCCCGAACAGACTCACTCCCCCCGAACAGACTCACTCCCCCCGAACAGACTCACTCCCCCGAACAGACTCACTCCCCCCGAACAAACTCACTCCCCCCGAACAAACTCACTCACTCCCCCTCACTCCCCACGAACAAACTCACTCCCCCCGAACAGACTCACTCCCCCCGAACAGACTCACTCCCCCCGAACAGACTCACTCCCCCCGAACAGACTCACTCCCCCCGAACAGACTCACTCCCCCCGAACAGACTCACTCCCCCCGAACAGACTCACTCCCCCCGAACAAACTCACTCCCCCCGAACAAACTCACTCCCCCCGAACAAACTCACTCCCCCCGAACAAACTCACTCCCCCCGAACAAACTCACTCCCCCCGAACAAACTCACTCCCCCCGAACAAACTCACTCCCCCCGAACAAACTCACTCCCCCCGAACAAACTCACTCCCCCCGAACAGACTCACTCCCCCCGAACAGACTCACTCCCCCCGAACAGACTCACTCCCCCCGAACAGACTCACTCCCCCCGAACAGACTCACTCCCCCCGAACAGACTCACTCCCCCCGAACAGACTCACTCCCCCCGAACAGACTCACTCCCCCCGAACAGACTCACTCCCCCCGAACAGACTCACTCCCCCCGAACAGACTCACTCCCCCCGAACAAACTCACTCCCCCCGAACAAACTCACTCCCCCCGAACAAACTCACTCACTCCCCCTCACTCCCCCCGAACAAACTCACTCCCCCCGAACAGACTCACTCCCCCCGAACAGACTCACTCCCCCCGAACAAACTCACTCCCCCCGAACAAACTCACTCACTCCCCCTCACTCCCCCCGAACAAACTCACTCCCCCCGAACAGACTCACTCCCCCGAACAGACTCACTCCCCCCGAACAGACTCACTCCCCCCGAACAGACTCACTCCCCCCGAACAGACTCACTCCCCCCGAACAGACTCACTCCCCCCGAACAGACTCACTCCCCCCGAACAGACTCACTCCCCCCGAACAGACTCACTCCCCCCGAACAGACTCACTCCCCCGAACAGACTCACTCCCCCCGAACAGACTCACTCCCCCCGAACAGACTCACTCCCCCCGAACAGACTCACTCCCCCCGAACAGACTCACTCCCCCCGAACAGACTCACTCCCCCCTCACTCCCTCCGAACAAACTCACTCCTCCCGAACAAACTCACTCACTCCCCCCTCACTCCCTCCGAACAAACTCACTCCTCCCTCACTCCCCCCTCACAAACTCACTCCTCCCTCACTCCCTCCGAACAAACTCACTCCCTCCGAACAAACTCACTCCCCCTCACTCACTCCATCCGAACAAACTCCCTCACTCCCCCCGAACAAACTCACCCCCCCCGAACAAACTCACTCCCACCCTCACTCCCTCCGAACAAACTCACTCCACCTCACTCCCTCCGAACAAACTCACTCCACCTCACTCCCTCCGAACAAACTCACTCCCCCCGAACAAACTCACTCCCCCCGAACAAACTCACTCCCCCCTCACTCCCTCCGAACAAACTCACTCCCCCCGAACAAACTCACTCCCTCCCTCACTCCCCCCGAACAAACTCACTCCCCCCGAACAAACTCACTCCCCCTCACTCCCTCTGAACAAACTCACTCCCCCCTCACTCCCTCCGAACAAACACTCCATCCGAACAAACTCACTCCCTCCCTCACTCCCCCCGAACAAACTCACTCCTCCCTCACTCCCTCCCTCCGAACAAACTCACTCCCTCCGAACAAACTCACTCCCCCTCACTCACTCCATCCGAACAAACTCCCTCACTCCCCCCGAACAAACTCACCCCCCCCGAACAAACTCACTCCCCCCGAACAGACTCACTCCCCCCGAACAGACTCACTCCCCCCGAACAGACTCACTCCCCCCGAACAGACTCACTCCCCCCGAACAGACTCACTCCCCCCGAACAGACTCACTCCCCCCGAACAGACTCACTCCCCCCGAACAGACTCACTCCCCCCGAACAGACTCACTCCCCCCTCACTCCCCCCGAACAAACTCACTCCCCCCGAACGGACTCACTCCCCCCGAACGGACTCACTCCCCCCGAACAGACTCACTCCCCCCGAACAGACTCACTCCCCCCGAACAGACTCACTCCCCCCGAACAGACTCACTCCCCCCGAACAGACTCACTCCCCCCGAACAGACTCACTCCCCCCGAACAGACTCACTCCCCCCGAACAGACTCACTCCCCCCGAACAGACTCACTCCCCCCGAACAGACTCACTCCCCCCGAACAAACTCACTCACTCCCCCTCACTCCCCCCGAACAAACTCACTCCCCCCGAACAGACTCACTCCCCCGAACAGACTCACTCCCCCCGAACAGACTCACTCCCCCCGAACAGACTCACTCCCCCCGAACAGACTCACTCCCCCCGAACAGACTCACTCCCCCCGAACAGACTCACTCCCCCCGAACAGACTCACTCCCCCGAACAGACTCACTCCCCCCGAACAGACTCACTCCCCCCGAACAGACTCACTCCCCCCGAACAGACTCACTCCCCCCGAACAGACTCACTCCCCCCGAACACACTCACTCCCCCCGAACACACTCACTCCCCCCGAACACACTCACTCCCCCCGAAC
This sequence comes from Heptranchias perlo, assembly GCF_035084215.1. Classification (NCBI taxonomy): domain Eukaryota; kingdom Metazoa; phylum Chordata; class Chondrichthyes; order Hexanchiformes; family Hexanchidae; genus Heptranchias; species Heptranchias perlo. The sequence goes on from NW_027138734.1 coordinate 22,099, forward strand.
AGACTCACTCCCCCCGAACAGACTCACTCCCCCCGAACAGACTCACTCCCCCCGAACAAACTCACTCCCCCCGAACAAACTCACTCCCCCCTCACTCGCCCCGAACAAACTCGCTCCTCCCAAACAAACTCACTCACTCCCCCCTCACTCCCTCCGAACAAACTCACTCCTCCCGAACAAACTCACTCACTCCCCCCTCACTCCCCCCGACCAAACTCACTCCCCCCTCACTCCCCCCGAACAAACTCACTCCCCCCGAACAAACTCACTCCCCCCGAACAGACTCACTCCCCCCGAACAAACTCACTCCCCCCGAACAAACTCACTCCCCCCGAACAGACTCACTCCCCCCGAACAGACTCACTCCCCCGAACAGACTCACTCCCCCGAACAGACTCACTCCCCCCGAACAGACTCACTCCCCCCGAACAGACTCACTCCCCCCGAACAAACTCACTCCCCCCGAACAAACTCACTCCCCCCGAACAAACTCACTCCCCCCGAACAAACTCACTCCCCCCGAACAAACTCACTCCCCCCGAACAAACTCACACCCCCCTCACTCCCCCCGAACAAACTCACTCCCCCCGAACAAACTCACTCACTCCCCCTCACTCCCCCCGAACAAACTCACTCCCCCCGAACAAACTCACTCACTCCCCCTCACTCCCCCCGAACAAACTCACTCCCCCCTCACTCGCCCCGAACAAACTCACTCCCCCCTCACTCGCCCCGAACAAACTCACTCCCCCCGAACAGACTCACTCCCCCCGAACAGACTCACTCCCCCCGAACAGACTCACTCCCCCCGAACAGACTCACTCCCCCCGAACAGACTCACTCCCCCCGAACAGACTCACTCCCCCCGAACAGACTCACTCCCCCCGAACAGACTCACTCCCCCCGAACAGACTCACTCCCCCCGAACAGACTCACTCCCCCCGAACAGACTCACTCCCCCCGAACAGACTCACTCCCCCCGAACAAACTCACTCACTCCCCCCGAACAAACTCACTCACTCCCCCCGAACAAACTCACTCACTCCCCCCGAACAGACTCACTCCCCCCGAACAGACTCACTCCCCCCGAACAGACTCACTCCCCCCGAACAGACTCACTCCCCCCGAACAGACTCACTCCCCCCGAACAGACTCACTCCCCCCGAACAGACTCACTCCCCCCGAACAGACTCACTCCCCCCGAACAGACTCACTCCCCCCGAACAGACTCACTCCCCCCGAACAGACTCACTCCCCCCGAACAGACTCACTCCCCCCGAACAGACTCACTCCCCCCGAACAGACTCACTCCCCCCGAACAAACTCACACCCCCCTCACTCCCCCCGAACAAACTCACTCCCCCCGAACAAACTCACTCACTCCCCCTCACTCCCCCCGAACAAACTCACTCCCCCCGAACAAACTCACTCCCCCCGAACAAACTCACTCCCCCCGAACAAACTCACTCCCCCCTTACTCGCCCCGAACAAACTCACTCCTCCCAAACAAACTCACTCACTCCCCCCTCACTCCCTCCGAACAAACTCACTCCTCCCGAACAAACTCACTCACTCCCCCCTCACTCCCTCCGAACAAACTCACTCCTCCCTCACTCCCCCCTCACAAACTCACTCCTCCCTCACTCCCTCCGAACAAACTCACTCCCTCCGAACAAACTCACTCCCCCTCACTCACTCCATCCGAACAAACTCCCTCACTCCCCCCGAACAAACTCACCCCCCCCGAACAAACTCACTCCCTCCCTCACTCCCTCCGAACAAACTCACTCCACCTCACTCCCTCCGAACAAACTCACTCCACCTCACTCCCTCCGAACAAACTCACTCCCCCCGAACAAACTCACTCCCCCCGAACAAACTCACTCCCCCCTCACTCCCTCCGAACAAACTCACTCCCCCCGAACAAACTCACTCCCTCCCTCACTCCCCCCGAACAAACTCACTCCCCCCGAACAAACTCACTCCCCCTCACTCCCTCTGAACAAACTCACTCCCCCCTCACTCCCTCCGAACAAACACTCCATCCGAACAAACTCACTCCCTCCCTCACTCCCCCCGAACAAACTCACTCCTCCCTCACTCCCTCCCTCCGAACAAACTCACTCCCTCCGAACAAACTCACTCCCCCTCACTCACTCCATCCGAACAAACTCCCTCACTCCCCCCGAACAAACTCACCCCCCCCGAACAAACTCACTCCCCCCGAACAGACTCACTCCCCCCGAACAGACTCACTCCCCCCGAACAGACTCACTCCCCCCGAACAGACTCACTCCCCCCGAACAGACTCACTCCCCCCGAACAGACTCACTCCCCCCTCACTCCCCCCGAACAAACTCACTCCCCCCGAACGGACTCACTCCCCCCGAACGGACTCACTCCCCCCGAACAGACTCACTCCCCCCGAACAGACTCACTCCCCCCGAACAGACTCACTCCCCCCGAACAGACTCACTCCCCCCGAACAGACTCACTCCCCCGAACAGACTCACTCCCCCCGAACAAACTCACTCCCCCCGAACAAACTAACTCCCCCCGAACAAACTCACTCCCCCCGAACAGACTCACTCCCCCCGAACAGACTCACTCCCCCGAACAGACTCACTCCCCCGAACAGACTCACTCCCCCCGAACAGACTCACTCCCCCGAACAGACTCACTCCCCCCGAACAGACTCACTCCCCCCGAACAGACTCACTCCCCCCGAACAAACTCACTCCCCCCGAACAGACTCACTCCCCCCGAACAGACTCACTCCCCCCGAACAGACTCACTCCCCCCGAACAGACTCACTCCCCCCGAACAAACTCACTCCCCCCGAACAAACTCACTCACTCCCCCTCACTCCCCACGAACAAACTCACTCCCCCCGAACAGACTCACTCCCCCCGAACAGACTCACTCCCCCCGAACAGACTCACTCCCCCCGAACAGACTCACTCCCCCCGAACAGACTCACTCCCCCCGAACAGACTCACTCCCCCCGAACAGACTCACTCCCCCCGAACAGACTCACTCCCCCCGAACAAACTCACTCCCCCCGAACAAACTCACTCCCCCCGAACAAACTCACTCCCCCCGAACAAACTCACTCCCCCCGAACAAACTCACTCCCCCCGAACAAACTCACTCCCCCCGAACAAACTCACTCCCCCCGAACAAACTCACTCCCCCCGAACAAACTCACTCCCCCCGAACAAACTCACTCCCCCCGAACAGACTCACTCCCCCCGAACAGACTCACTCCCCCCGAACAGACTCACTCCCCCCGAACAGACTCACTCCCCCCGAACAGACTCACTCCCCCCGAACAGACTCACTCCCCCCGAACAGACTCACTCCCCCCGAACAGACTCACTCCCCCCGAACAGACTCACTCCCCCCGAACAGACTCACTCCCCCCGAACAGACTCACTCCCCCCGAACAAACTCACTCCCCCCGAACAAACTCACTCCCCCCGAACAAACTCACTCACTCCCCCTCACTCCCCCCGAACAAACTCACTCCCCCCGAACAGACTCACTCCCCCCGAACAGACTCACTCCCCCCGAACAAACTCACTCCCCCCGAACAAACTCACTCACTCCCCCTCACTCCCCCCGAACAAACTCACTCCCCCCGAACAGACTCACTCCCCCGAACAGACTCACTCCCCCCGAACAGACTCACTCCCCCCGAACAGACTCACTCCCCCCGAACAGACTCACTCCCCCCGAACAGACTCACTCCCCCCGAACAGACTCACTCCCCCCGAACAGACTCACTCCCCCCGAACAGACTCACTCCCCCGAACAGACTCACTCCCCCCGAACAGACTCACTCCCCCCGAACAGACTCACTCCCCCCGAACAGACTCACTCCCCCCGAACAGACTCACTCCCCCCGAACAGACTCACTCCCCCCGAACAGACTCACTCCCCCCGAACACACTCACTCCCCCCGAACAGACTCACTCCCCCCGAACAGACTCACTCCCCCCGAACAGACTCACTCCCCCCGAACAGACTCACTCCCCCCGAACAGACTCACTCCCCCCGAACAGACTCACTCCCCCCGAACAGACTCACTCCCCCCGAACAGACTCACTCCCCCCGAACAGACTCACTCCCCCCGAACAAACTCACTCCCCCCGAACAAACTCACTCCCCCCTCACTCGCCCCGAACAAACTCGCTCCTCCCAAACAAACTCACTCACTCCCCCCTCACTCCCTCCGAACAAACTCACTCCTCCCGAACAAACTCACTCACTCCCCCCTCACTCCCCCCGACCAAACTCACTCCCCCCTCACTCCCCCCGAACAAACTCACTCCCCCCGAACAAACTCACTCCCCCCGAACAAACTCACTCCCCCCGAACAGACTCACTCCCCCCGAACAGACTCACTCCCCCCGAACAGACTCACTCCCCCCGAACAGACTCACTCCCCCGAACAGACTCACTCCCCCCGAACAGACTCACTCCCCCCGAACAGACTCACTCCCCCCGAACAGACTCACTCCCCCCGAACAGACTCACTCCCCCCGAACAAACTCACTCCCCCCGAACAAACTCACTCCCCCCGAACAAACTCACTCCCCCCGAACAGACTCACTCCCCCCGAACAGACTCACTCCCCCCGAACAAACTCACTCCCCCCGAACAAACTCCCCCCGAACAAACTCACTCACTCCCCCCGAACAGACTCACTCCCCCCGAACAGACTCACTCCCCCCGAACAGACTCACTCCCCCCGAACAGACTCACTCCCCCCGAACAGACTCACTCCCCCCGAACAGACTCACTCCCCCCGAACAGACTCACTCCCCCCGAACAGACTCACTCCCCCCGAACAGACTCACTCCCCCCGAACAGACTCACTCCCCCCGAACAGACTCACTCCCCCCGAACAGACTCACTCCCCCCGAACAGACTCACTCCCCCCGAACAGACTCACTCCCCCCGAACAGACTCACTCCCCCCGAACAGACTCACTCCCCCCGAACAGACTCACTCCCCCCGAACAGACTCACTCCCCCCGAACAGACTCACTCCCCCCGAACAGACTCACTCCCCCCGAACAGACTCACTCCCCCCGAACAGACTCACTCCCCCCGAACAGACTCACTCCCCCCGAACAGACTCACTCCCCCCGAACAGACTCACTCCCCCCGAACAGACTCACTCCCCCCGAACAAACTCACACCCCCCTCACTCCCCCCGAACAAACTCACTCCCCCCGAACAAACTCACTCACTCCCCCTCACTCCCCCCGAACAAACTCACTCCCCCCGAACAAACTCACTCCCCCCGAACAAACTCACTCCCCCCGAACAAACTCACTCCCCCCTCACTCGCCCCGAACAGACTCACTCGCCCCGAACAGACTCACTCGCCCCGAACAGACTCACTCCCCCCGAACAGACTCACTCCCCCCGAACAGACTCACTCCCCCCGAACACACTCACTCCCCCCGAACAGACTCACTCCCCCCGAACAGACTCACTCCCCCCGAACAGACTCACTCCCCCCGAACAGACTCACTCCCCCCGAACAGACTCACTCCCCCCGAACAGACTCACTCCCCCCGAACAGACTCACTCCCCCCGAACAGACTCACTCCCCCCGAACAGACTCACTCCCCCCGAACAGACTCACTCCCCCCGAACAGACTCACTCCCCCCGAACAAACTCACTCCCCCCGAACAAACTCACTCCCCCCTCACTCGCCCCGAACAAACTCGCTCCTCCCAAACAAACTCACTCACTCCCCCCTCACTCCCTCCGAACAAACTCACTCCTCCCGAACAAACTCACTCACTCCCCCCTCACTCCCCCCGACCAAACTCACTCCCCCCTCACTCCCCCCGAACAAACTCACTCCCCCCGAACAGACTCACTCCCCCCGAACAGACTCACTCCCCCCGAACAGACTCACTCCCCCCGAACAGACTCACTCCCCCCGAACAGACTCACTCCCCCGAACAGACTCACTCCCCCCGAACAGACTCACTCCCCCCGAACAGACTCACTCCCCCCGAACAGACTCACTCCCCCCGAACAGACTCACTCCCCCCGAACAAACTCACTCCCCCCGAACAAACTCACTCCCCCCGAACAAACTCACTCCCCCCGAACAGACTCACTCCCCCCGAACAGACTCACTCCCCCCGAACAGACTCACTCCCCCCGAACAGACTCACTCCCCCCGAACAAACTCCCCCCGAACAAACTCCCCGAACAGACTCACTCCCCCCGAACAGACTCACTCCCCCCGAACAGACTCACTCCCCCCGAACAGACTCACTCCCCCCGAACAGACTCACTCCCCCCGAACAGACTCACTCCCCCCGAACAGACTCACTCCCCCCGAACAGACTCACTCCCCCCGAACAGACTCACTCCCCCCGAACAGACTCACTCCCCCCGAACAGACTCACTCCCCCCGAACAGACTCACTCCCCCCGAACAGACTCACTCCCCCCGAACAGACTCACTCCCCCCGAACAGACTCACTCCCCCCGAACAGACTCACTCCCCCCGAACAGACTCACTCCCCCCGAACAGACTCACTCCCCCCGAACAGACTCACTCCCCCCGAACAGACTCACTCCCCCCGAACAGACTCACTCCCCCCGAACAGACTCACTCCCCCCGAACAGACTCACTCCCCCCGAACAAACTCACACCCCCCTCACTCCCCCCGAACAAACTCACTCCCCCCGAACAAACTCACTCACTCCCCCTCACTCCCCCCGAACAAACTCACTCCCCCCGAACAAACTCACTCCCCCCGAACAAACTCACTCCCCCCGAACAAACTCACTCCCCCCTCACTCGCCCCGAACAGACTCACTCGCCCCGAACAGACTCACTCCCCCCGAACAGACTCACTCCCCCCGAACAGACTCACTCCCCCCGAACAGACTCACTCCCCCCGAACAGACTCACTCCCCCCGAACAGACTCACTCCCCCCGAACAGACTCACTCCCCCCGAACAGACTCACTCCCCCCGAACAGACTCACTCCCCCCGAACAGACTCACTCCCCCCGAACAGACTCACTCCCCCCGAACAGACTCACTCCCCCCGAACAGACTCACTCCCCCCGAACAAACTCACTCACTCCCCCCGAACAGACTCACTCGCCCCGAACAGACTCACTCCCCCCGAACAGACTCACTCCCCCGAACAGACTCACTCCCCCCGAACAGACTCACTCCCCCCGAACAGACTCACTCCCCCCGAACAGACTCACTCCCCCCGAACAGACTCACTCCCCCCGAACAGACTCACTCCCCCCGAACAGACTCACTGCCCCCGAACAGACTCACTCCCCCCGAACAGACTCACTCCCCCCGAACAGACTCACTCCCCCCGAACAGACTCACTCCCCCCGAACAGACTCACTCCCCCCGAACAAACTCACACCCCCCTCACTCCCCCCGAACAAACTCACTCCCCCCGAACAAACTCACTCACTCCCCCTCACTCCCCCCGAACAAACTCACTCCCCCCGAACAAACTCACTCCCCCCGAACAAACTCACTCCCCCCTCACTCGCCCCGAACAAACTCACTCCTCCCGAACAAACTCACTCACTCCCCCCTCACTCCCTCCGAACAAACTCACTCCTCCCTCACTCCCCCCTCACAAACTCACTCCTCCCTCACTCCCTCCGAACAAACTCACTCCCTCCGAACAAACTCACTCCCCCTCACTCACTCCATCCGAACAAACTCCCTCACTCCCCCCGAACAAACTCACCCCCCCCGAACAAACTCACTCCCTCCCTCACTCCCTCCGAACAAACTCACTCCACCTCACTCCCTCCGAACAAACTCACTCCACCTCACTCCCTCCGAACAAACTCACTCCCCCCGAACAAACTCACTCCCCCCGAACAAACTCACTCCCCCCTCACTCCCTCCGAACAAACTCACTCCCCCCGAACAAACTCACTCCCTCCCTCACTCCCCCCGAACAAACTCACTCCCCCCGAACAAACTCACTCCCCCTCACTCCCTCTGAACAAACTCACTCCCCCCTCACTCCCTCCGAACAAACACTCCATCCGAACAAACTCACTCCCTCCCTCACTCCCCCCGAACAAACTCACTCCTCCCTCACTCCCTCCCTCCAAACAAACTCACTCCCTCCGAACAAACTCACTCCCCCTCACTCACTCCATCCGAACAAACTCCCTCACTCCCCCCGAACAAACTCACCCCCCCCGAACAAACTCACTCCCCCCGAACAAACTCACTCCCCCCGAACAAACTCACTCCCCCCGAACAAACTCACTCACTCCCCCTCACTCCCCCCGAACAAACTCACTCCCCCCGAACAAACTCACTCCCCCCGAACAAACTCACTCCCCCCGAACAAACTCACTCCCCCCGAACAAACTCACTCCCCCCTCACTCGCCCCGAACAAACTCACTCCTCCCAAACAAACTCACTCACTCCCCCCTCACTCCCTCCGAACAAACTCACTCCTCCCGAACAAACTCACTCACTCCCCCCTCACTCCCTCCGAACAAACTCACTCCTCCCTCACTCCCCCCTCACAAACTCACTCCTCCCTCACTCCCTCCGAACAAACTCACTCCCTCCGAACAAACTCACTCCCCCTCACTCACTCCATCCGAACAAACTCCCTCACTCCCCCCGAACAAACTCACCCCCCCCGAACAAACTCACTCCCTCCCTCACTCCCTCCGAACAAACTCACTCCACCTCACTCCCTCCGAACAAACTCACTCCACCTCACTCCCTCCGAACAAACTCACTCCCCCCGAACAAACTCACTCCCCCCGAACAAACTCACTCCCCCCGAACAAACTCACTCCCCCCGAACAAACTCACTCCCCCCGAACAAACTCACTCCCCCCTCACTCCCTCCGAACAAACTCACTCCCCCCGAACAAACTCACTCCCTCCCTCACTCCCCCCGAACAAACTCACTCCCCCCGAACAAACTCACTCCCCCTCACTCCCTCTGAACAAACTCACTCCCCCCTCACTCCCTCCGAACAAACACTCCATCCGAACAAACTCACTCCCTCCCTCACTCCCCCCGAACAAACTCACTCCTCCCTCACTCCCTCCGAACAAACTCACTCCCTCCGAACAAACTCACTCCCCCTCACTCACTCCATCCGAACAAACTCCCTCACTCCCCCCGAACAAACTCACCCCCCCCGAACAAACTCACTCCCTCCCTCACTCCCTCCGAACAAACTCACTCCACCTCACTCCCTCCGAACAAACTCACTCCACCTCACTCCCTCCGAACAAACTCACTCCCCCCGAACAAACTCACTCCCCCCGAACAAACTCACTCCCCCCGAACAAACTCACTCCCCCCTCACTCCCTCCGAACAAACTCACTCCCCCCGAACAAACTCACTCCCTCCCTCACTCCCCCCGAACAAACTCACTCCCCCCGAACAAACTCACTCCCCCTCACTCCCTCTGAACAAACTCACTCCCCCCTCACTCCCTCCGAACAAACACTCCATCCGAACAAACTCACTCCCTCCCTCACTCCCCCCGAACAAACTCACTCCTCCCTCACTCCCCCCGAACAAACTCACTCTCCCCGAACTCACTCCCCCCGAACAAACTCACTCTCCCCGAACTCACTCCAAACAAACTCACTCTCCCCGAACTCACTCCAAACAAACTCACTCCATCCAAACAAACTCCCTCACTCCCCCCGAACAAACTCACTCCCCCGAACAAACTCACTCCTCCCTCACTCCCCCTCACTCCCTCCGAACAAACTCACTCCTCCCTCACTCCCTCCGAACAAACACTCCCTCCGAACAAACTCGCTCCCCCCTCACTCCCTCCGAACAAACTCGCTCCTCCCTCACTCCCAACAAACTCACTCCGAACAAACTCACTCCATCCGAACAAACTCACTCCCCCCGAACAAACTCACTCCCCCCGAACAAACTCACTCCCCCCGAACAAACTCACTCCCCCCGAACAAACTCACTCCCCCCGAACAAACTCACTCCCCCCGAACAAACTCACTCCCCCCGAACAAACTCACTCCCCCCGAACAAACTCACTCCCCCCGAACAAACTCACTCCCCCCGAACAAACTCACTCCCCCCGAACAAACTCACTCCCCCCGAACAAACTCACTCCCCCCGAACAAACTCACTCCCCCCGAACAAACTCACTCCCCCCGAACAAACTCACTCCCCCCGAACAAACTCCCACTCTCACTCCCGAACTCACTCCCCCTCTCACTCCCGAACTCACTCCCGAACTCACTCCCGAACTCACTCCCGAACTCACTCCCGAACTCACTCCCGAACTCACTCCCGAACTCACTCCCCCTCTCACTCCCGAACTCTCTCCCCCGAACAAAGTCACTCTCTCCCCCGAACAAAGTCACTCCCTCCCTCACTCCTTCCCTCACTCCCTCCCTCACTCCCTCCCTCACTCCCTCCCTCACTCCCTCCCTCACTCCCTCCCTCACTCCCTCCCTCCGAACAAACTCAATCCCTGCCTCCCTCACTCCCCCCGAACAAAGTCACTCCCCCCGAACAAAGTCACTTCCTCCCTCACTCCATCCGAACAAACTCACTCCATCCGAACAAACTCACACCCCCGGACAAACTCACTCCCCCCGGACAAACTCACTCCCCCCGGACAAACTCACTCCCCCCGGACAAACTCACTCCCCCCGGACAAACTCACTCCCCCCGGACAAACTCACTCCCCCCGGACAAACTCACTCCCCCCGGACAAACTCACTCCCCCCGGACAAACTCACTCCCCCCGGACAAACTCACTCCCCCCGGACAGACTCACTCCCCCCGGACAGACTCACTCCCCCCGGACAGACTCACTCCCCCCGGACAGACTCACTCCCCCCGGACAGACTCACTCCCCCCGAACAGACTCACTCCCCCCGGACAGACTCACTCCCCCCGGACAGACTCACTCCCCCCGGACAGACTCACTCCCCCCGGACAGACTCACTCCCCCCGGACAAACTCACTCCCCCCGGACAAACTCACTCCCCCCGGACAAACTCACTCCCCCCGGACAAACTCACTCCCCCCGGACAAACTCACTCCCCCCGGACAAACTCACTCCCCCCGGACAAACTCACTCCCCCCGGACAAACTCACTCCCCCCGGACAAACTCACTCCCCCCGGACAAACTCACTCCCCCCGGACAAACTCACTCCCCCCGGACAAACTCACTCCCCCCGGACAAACTCACTCCCCCCGGACAAACTCACTCCCCCCGGACAAACTCACTCCCCCCGAACAAACTCACTCCCCCCGAACAAACTCACTCCCCCCGAACAAACTCACTCCCCCCGAACAAACTCACTCCCCCCGAACAAACTCACTCCCCCCGAACAAACTCACTCCCCCCGAACAAACTCACTCCCCCCGAACAAACTCACTCCCCCCGAACAAACTCACTCCCCCCGAACAAACTCACTCCCCCCGAACAAACTCACTCCCCCCGAACAAACTCACTCCCCCCGAACAAACTCACTCCCCCCGAACAAACTCACTCCCCCCGAACAAACTCACTCCCCCCGAACAAACTCACTCCCCCGAACAAACTCACTCCCCCGAACAAACTCACTCCCCCCGAACAAACTCACTCCCCCCGAACAAACTCACTCCCCCCGAACAAACTCACTCCCCCCGAACAAACTCACTCCCCCCGAACAAACTCACTCCCCCCGAACAAACTCACTCCCCCCGAACAAACTCACTCCCCCCGAACAAACTCACTCCCCCCGAACAAACTCACTCCCCCCGAACAAACTCCCCCTCTCACTCCCGAACTCACTCCCCCTCTCACTCACGAACTCACTCCCCCTCTCACTCCCGAACTCTCTCCCCCGAACAAAGTCACTCACTCCAAACTCTCTCCCCCCGAACAAAGTCACTCCCCCTCCCTCACTCCTTCCCTCACTCCCTTCCCTCACTCCCTCCCTCACTCCCTCCCTCACTCCCTCCCTCACTCCCTCCCTCACTCCCTCCCTCCGAACAAACTCAATCCCTGCCTCCCTCACTCACCCCGAACAAAGTCACTCCCCCCGAACAAAGTCACTTCCTCCCTCACTCCTCCGAACAAACTCACTCCCCCTCACTCGCTCCAAACAAACTCACTCCATCCAAACAAACTCCCTCACTCCCCCGAACAAACTCACTCCCCCGAACAAACTCACTCCCCCTCACTCCCCCTCACTCCCTCTGAACAAACTCACTCCTCCCTCACTCCCTCCGAACAAACACTCCCTCCGAACAAACTCGCTCCCCCCTCACTCCCTCCGAACAAACTCGCTCCCCCTCACTCCCTCCCAACAAACTCGCTCCCCCTCACTCCCTCCCAACAAACTCACTCCTCCCTCACTCCCAACAAACTCACTCCTCCCTCACTCCCAACAAACTCACTCCTCCCTCACTCCCAACAACTCACTCCTCCCTCACTCCCAACAAACTCACTCTCCCCGAACTCACTCCATCCGAACAAACTCACTCCATCCGAACAAACTCACACCCCCCGGACAAACTCACTCCCCCCGGACAAACTCACTCCCCCCGGACAAACTCACTCCCCCCGGACAAACTCACTCCCCCCGGACAAACTCACTCCCCCCCGGACAAACTCACTCCCCCCGGACAAACTCACTCCCCCTCTCACTCCAAACTCTCTCCCCCGAACAAAGTCACTCCCTCCCTCACTCCCTCCCTCACTCCCTCCCTCACTCCCTCCCTCCCTCACTCCCTCCTCACTCCCTCCCTCACTCCCTCCCTCCCTCACTCCCTCCCTCACTCCCTCCCTCCCTCACTCCCTCCCTCACTCCCTCCCTCACTCCCTCCCTCACTCCCTCCCTCACTCCCTCCCTCCCTCCGAACAAACTCACTCCCTGCCTCCCTCACTCCCTCCGAACAAACTCACTCCCCCCGAACAAACTCACTCCCTCCCTCACGTCCCCCCGAACAAACTCACTCCCCCCGAACAAACTCACTCCCCCTCACTCCCTCTGAACAAACTCACTCCCCCCTCACTCCCTCCGAACAAACACTCCATCCGAACAAACTCACTCCCTCCCTCGACTCCCCCCGAACAAACTCACTCCTCCCTCACTCCCTCCGAACAAACTCACTCCCTCCGAACAAACTCACTCCCCCTCACTCACTCCATCCGAACAAACTCCCTCACTCCCCCCGAACAAACTCACCCCCCCCGAACAAACTCACTCCTCCCTCACTCCCTCCGAACAAACTCACTCCACCTCACTCCCTCCGAACAAACTCACTCCACCTCACTCCCTCCGAACAAACTCACTCCCCCCGAACAAACTCACTCCCCCCGAACAAACTCACTCCCCCCGAACAAACTCACTCCCCCCGAACAAACTCACTCCCCCCGAACAAACTCACTCCCCCCGAACAAACTCACTCCCCCCGAACAAACTCACTCCCCCCTCACTCCCTCCGAACAAACTCACTCCCCCCGAACAAACTCACTCCCTCCCTCACTCCCCCCGAACAAACTCACTCCCCCCGAACAAACTCACTCCCCCTCACTCCCTCTGAACAAACTCACTCCCCCCTCACTCCCTCCGAACAAACACTCCATCCGAACAAACTCACTCCCTCCCTCACTCCCCCCGAACAAACTCACTCCTCCCTCACTCCCCCCGAACAAACTCACTCTCCCCGAACTCACTCCCCCCGAACAAACTCACTCTCCCCGAACTCACTCCAAACAAACTCACTCTCCCCGAACTCACTCCAAACAAACTCACTCCATCGAAACAAACTCCCTCACTCCCCCCGAACAAACTCACTCCCCCGAACAAACTCACTCCTCCCTCACTCCCCCTCACTCCCTCCGAACAACTCACTCCTCCCTCACTCCCTCCGAACAAACACTCCCTCCGAACAAACTCGCTCCCCCCTCACTCCCTCCGAACAAACTCGCTCCTCCCTCACTCCCAACAAACTCACTCCGAACAAACTCACTCCATCCA